>NC_056417.1:7500-20000 GCF_905147365.1 Aricia agestis | reverse complement strand
TTGTTTTAAATTTCCATATGGTAATATCAGCAATATAGATTTCCAATTAAAATGTTCCATTTTTATATATTCTAAATTAAAATTCCAAAAACAATTTATAGTAAGATGTCAAAATATATAGGACAATAAAGTACAATTACAGCACAAGTTGATTAGATTTCAATAACAATTTCAATGATTACAATTTCACAAAATAAAATGTCAAGTTTAAAATAGTATAACAGCACAACGTTCAATTTCTAATCTAGTATCACAGTTAAAACCTACCACTAAACCACTAAGGAACCTAACACTAATTATCACAGTTTAAAATATCACAATTTCTCTTATTGACTACACCCACAATCCTCTTACAGAAGGAGAGGAAGATATCCCTCTTCTTTCCCCCCAGGATGGTAGGCAGATTCTCACCCGCCATCGATATGCCCAATTTCTGTTCAATATCAAATCTATTGCTAGCAAAAATTGGGCAGTCGAGTAACAGGTGAGGAACCGTCTCCTCAACTCCTGGCTGACATAGGCACGACGGATCCTCCTTCAACTTGAATCTATGCAAGTAGAAGGCGAATCCGCCATGTCCGGTCAGGATCTGTGTGGTGTGGTGTGTGATGTCTATCTTTTTAACCGTCCTATATGCAGCAGCAGCGCTTGGGAAGAAGAGCTTCGTAACTCCGGCCGTCCCTCCCACTTCGTATCTCCTGTCCCATTCCTCAATCGTATCCTCTCTTAAAATACGCTTGACGAATGAAACAGGACACAGATCGTAGTCGGGTTTCCTCTTCGAACCCAGCGCGGCCTCCTTGGCTAATTCGTCAACTCTCTCGTTCCCTCTCAACCCTGCGTGCGCCTTGATCCAAAACAAGGAGACCTCCCGCCTCTGCGATGCAGCCTTTCGGAGGGCCGCCCTTGTTTGCACCGCCAGGGGATGAGGGGAACTAAGAGTGACAGCCTGGAGAGCCGATCTGGAATCGCTGAGGATTCCGACCTTCGCCAGTCCACTCTTGCAGGCTATAGTTACTGCTCTTTGGAGCGCTAGAAGTTCGGCTTGGTAGACGGTGCAATACGGCGGCAATGCAAGCTTGACGGACTTCGTCTCGGCCTCACCCTTCCATACGGAGAGTGCGGCTCCGACTCGACCCTCAATCTTGCTGCCGTCCGTATAGATCCTATGGACGTGGCTGTCAACCACGTCAGCATATGAGTCCTCGTCTACCAACCCGAACCTCAGCTCTACCTGTTCTGCCGGATGTGGGTCCTCAATCGCAGGAGCCATTCGCTCCACCTCCCTGTCTCTTAGCACCGGGTGTGGTACTCCCTTCTTGGCCCCATAAAGCCTCGATGCTTCGAGTATTCTGAGATCAAGAGGGAGTATCCCAGCCAACAGCATTGCAGAGTTCAGGGAGACGGTTCGATATGCTCTGCAGATCTTTTGGGCAAAACCCCGTTGAACGGTGTTGAGCCTTTTTTGGACCCCCATCTTTTCCACGGTGGGTGCCCACGCTGCTGATGCATACAAGACAGTCGGTTCCACTACCGCGGTATATATAATTTTCACTATCTGGGGGTTAAGCCCCCATCCTACTCTAGCAGCTTTGGCTAGCTGCTTATAACGCGTAATTGCCTTTTGGCAAACATTACTCACGTGAGAGTTGAACGTTAGGCCGCTGTCTATGGTTAAGCCCAAAGGTTAACACCCCCCATAACTAGTCGTGGTACGTCGTACTTCAGTCTACGAGTAGAGAGAAGTGCACATGTCTTGTGGGGGGCAAATTTTAATTTATTTGCTACTCCCCACTTCTTGATCTCGTCTAGCACCTTATTTGCCTTCCCCTCTATTTCCAATGCTGTATCTCCCTCAAAGACCAGGACAATGTCGTCGGCAAAGGCTTGGTTAAAGACATTCATTTCTTCTAGCAACCAGAGCAGGGGGTCCAACAAGAGGTCCCACAGGATCGGTCCACCGATGGACCCCTGCACGCACCCCTTGTCGGTCTCCCTGCTCACTTCCACACCAGCATATCTCACATTCACACTCCTTCCGCTCAAGTAGCTACTGATCACCCGCCTCAGGTTCCCCGGACACCCAACTTCAGCCAACCGAACCTTTATGGCCGGCCACCAAGCACTATCGAAGGCCCCCTCTATGTCCAGTGATACCACAACAGAAATTTTCTTCTCCTCCCTCAGCTTTCTGATGTGGTTCACCAACCTATAGAGGGCGTCTTCGGTGCTTCTTTGGGGCATGAAGCCATATTGGTTGGGGCTTATTTTGGGCAACAGGTAGAACCTAAGTCGGGCGACCAGCATCTTCTCGAAGATTTTGCCGAGAACAGGAAGGAGGCCGATCGGTCGATAGGCTTTTGGTACCCGGTATGATTCCTTGCCCGGCTTTCTCAGCACCACCACTGTCGCCTGCTTCCATTTTTCGGGAAAGTAGCCGACAGTGAGGCACTTATTCAGCAGTGCAAGGAACCATTCCGGGTCACAATCCACAGCGTGCTGGCAGATGTCGGACGTGAGACCGTCCGCCCCGGGGGCCTTTTTGGGGTTGAAGGACCTTACGGCTCTCTTCAACTCCTCCATGATGAAAGGAGGGTCGTCCGGACCCGTCGGCGGTTCGGAGTCCAATGACTCCGCACGCCGGCGCGTCCGTCGGTGTTCCTCGCTTTCATCACTTTCCAGGTCCGCGGGGTAGAAGGTCTCCGCCAACAATTCTGCGGAGCTTTGGGCGTCGAGGGTTTCACTGCCCCTTGTTAGGGGCAGATCCTCCTCCCTCCCTCCAACTCTGTTCAGCACTCTGTAGATGCCCTCCCAGACCCCCTCCCTATCCTGTTTTCGGCAAAACTCCTTCCAGCTCGCTACTTGAGCCTCTTTCACTGCCTTTTCATACTTCTCTTTCGCTTCCAGGTACAACCTAACTACGCGGTTTCTGCGATCAGGCGCTGCGGTTCGGATCCTGCGTTTCCTCGTGGCGACCTCCTTCTTCATCTGCGCGAGCTCATCATTCCACCACGACAAGGTGAATTTCTGTGTGTGTTTTTTGGTCGGCATAGTGTCTCTGCATGTCTGTGTTATGACTTCCGTGTATCTGTCTATTGCTTCATCTATTTGTTGTGTGCTTTGTATTGTGTCCATCGCTTGTATAGTCAATTGTCTGTCTGACATCAGCTGGGTCAGCTTCTCACAAAACTGAGTCCAGTTTGCCTTCTGTGTGTTAAATATGCGTGTGGTACGTATAATGTTCGTGCCTGTGGATTTCTGTTGTCTGATGCCGAATGATATGCCGTTGTGGTCCGAGCTCGTCAGACCCTCCTCCACCCTCCAGTCGCCCACTCGGTCTAGCAGATCGTCGGAGCACGCTGTCACATCCACGTAGCTGGAGTACCTTTTACCCCCTCTGACGGTATCAAAAGTTGGGGTGTCTCCGGTGTTGAGTATATGTAGACTCATTGCTTCCAGTACAGCAGACACTTCCCTTCCTCGCGGGTCTTCCGTATCGCCACACCACCACGGGCTTTTAGCGTTCGCGTCGCCTCCCAGGACCATCCTATCAGATCCCAACTCCCTTCCTATCCGCATAAGATGGTCCAGGTAGGGCCCCACAGGCTTATCGGGCTCGAAGTAGAAGGACACTACAACCGTCTCCCAGGCTTTGGTTCGGAGGGTGGCCACAACTATATTGTTGTTACTGAGGCGTGTGTGTAGTTCGACATCCAGTGTGTCGTCGAATACTACAACACACGCTTTAACCACACCGCCCTCTTCCCCATCGCTCTGGTAGACCCTCACTCCGTTATATGTCCTCATACTCCGGGCTCCACCTATGTAGGGCTCCTGCAGCAGCGCAACGCTAGCCTTACGCTTGGTGGCCTCGAGTAATAACTCCCTTGTGGCGATTTGGCTCCGCTGAAGGTTGGCCTGCAATATTCGGTACTGGAAGTACTCACCGGGAACAACCTTAGCAATACGATACCGCCGATCTAGCTAGAGCGTCCCACCTCTTCCTTTCTGCGCACTCTCTATCTAGGGCGCCGTGCTCCGCGCTACCTCTCTTGGCCTTCGTGCAATTGATGCACTGAGGCTCTTCTCTCCGCAGCCACTTGTCGCAAGCGGTCCTCAGATGAGGACCGGCGCAGTGGCTGCATCGCTCCGTCTCCTCCCTACACACCCTCTTCGTGTGCCCGTAGCCGAGGCAGCGGAAGCACTGCACCAACGGACTATGGTCCTCCACTCTCACTCTGCCCAAACCTATATGGGCATATCCTACATTCACACACCTCTTCCATACCTGTGGGCTAACTCTAACTACTAGGTGGTTTTGGTGGGGGTTCCTCGCTTTCATCCCAAACACTACTTCTACCTTTTTCTCATCCCCCTTCAGGCCTTCAAGGATGTCCGTGTTCTGATTAGAGAACGCGGTGACGAAGTCGGCTATGTCATACTTCATCACATCCCTGAAGGCCAGAAGGGGGCTTTTATTCTTAACATCTTCAACAACTAATCCCTCATTCTTACTTAATCTTTCCTTAACCTTATTTCTTTCCGCCTCACTGATACAGCCGACGACTACCCTTCTGTTTTTAACTTTCCTAGTTCTTTCCACCTTCACCCACCCATCCTTAGCATCTACGGTCTTCCGGATTTTTTCCATCACCTCATCTCCTGAGTCCTGAGTATCTTTGGAGGACACCACAACTGAATGCAGAGCCCTTGTCTCGGGAGCTCGCTCAGCGATTCCCCTCGAGACAACGGCCGCATAACTCGCTGGTTTAGCGACAGTTGTGTTGTTCTCCAAGAGTGTGCTCAGCTTGTCCATTTTTACCCTATTTTCCTCTATGCTTCCCTTCATCTCCTCCATTTTCTTCATCATCTCTTTTATCCCATTATCTAATATTGTGTTTTTCTGTTTCAGGTCACTCACCAGTGCGTCATTTGCTACATTCGTCGTGTCTACGGGTAGCTGGGAGGGATGTAAAGGGTCCCTTCCCAGCTCTCCGCTGGTTCCTGCCTTCACTCTGGTGAGTTCCTTCTCCAGTTCTTTTATTATTTCGAATAGCCTTTCTACCGCTGCTAAAGCTCCTAGTTTTAACTCAGTTTTAAAATTTTTTGAGTTATTTATGCAGTATTTTGCTTTCACTAAACATGCTTTACCTTCTGTAGTCTTGGATTTATACTCTATTTTAGTTACTGTTTTGGGTTTGGGTGCTGGTGGATCGCTGTTCGGTATGTTTCGATCGGGGGATACGGCTTGTAGGCTTAGGGCCTCGATCTGATCATTATCCATGCTCTGTCTTACCTCAGAATTTTCTAAGGGTTGCGAGAGTGTTTTTTGCGAGAGTGTTTTGACCTTTTTTACCTTAGTTTTAAGAGGCGGAGAAATGGTGAAAGTATCACTCTTGCGGGGGGTGTGAAACATATTGTCTAATAGGGGGACTCGTCAATTCAAAAAAGTGATATAAGATACCTAAAAATACGATTGTAAAAGTAAAATTAAATTAAAATTGTAAAATGTGTCAATAAAATAATTTAAACAATATAAAAATACCAATTAAAATAATGAAAATGTCAATGAATAAAATGTTAAACTAATAATTCCTACTACTAACAGTTTCCCCAATAAGGGGTTAACTGACCTAAACTAGCTACGATAAATATATTGTAGTGTGTCTAATGATCCCTAAGCGCTATACAAAACTAGTTCTATCAACTTCATCAAAAATAGTGAAGTTGGTCTAAATATATTTACAGTCTAAAACAGTAGCTCCAATAGGAGGCTACTGGTCAACTAATTTACAATTTGTACCTTAGGTTTTAAGTTCTTTTTTCAGGTGCAGCTCTCCCGGTGTTGCTGATGCGGAGATTTCTCACTAAGCTTAACTTTCAGTGTTGAGTGGCAATACTCAATAACAGCTTATATTGTTGCTATTTATTTTTCGAAGGGACTTTATTATATCAGAGTTTAGTTATTTTTGTCCTTTTAACCTTCTATAAAATGTTGTCCCAAAGGGGGATCAGTTAATTTAATTAAAAGTATATAATATGTATAGATAAAATAATAATTTACAACAGAAAAGCTTTACGTCACAATATAATATATATCCTAGTAGTCACTATACTAACTTATTCTAAACGGTTTCCCAATAGGGATCAACCGGTCGACTAACTAACTACTCTAATTGTATATATAAAAATTTTTAAAATATTTAAACTGTACACACAGACGTCACAATTTAAATATATATACAATGTCACTATTCTAACAGACGCCCCAATAGGGAAGCGAACTGGTCTAACAATACCGCTTATCACGGTTTAAAGGACGGCCTTCGCCGGTCAAGATCACCTACTTATTAACGGTCGTCGACCCGGTCTAACTTTGTCAATTATTTGTGTCCAACACACTTGGATAATGTCTGATTTAAGATTTTTATGCTTATTAAAATGTATGCGCCTTTAAGTATTAAATAGCAAAACTTTTTACGTTTAGTAAACTAACTAAAGTAAATTTTGTCAAAATTACTTCGCCTACCGATTTTGAATAGCAACTCAATATTTTTATGTAGATCAAAATATTGAAGTGCCTATGATTTTCAAATAGCAAAATATTTCTTATCGCCTTCGATCTATTATAGTTCGAGAGCCGGTTGTCTCCCGGATTATTTTTTATTTTATATTAATATATTTCAATGTTTTTTATGTATTTTAAATTACCTAATATTTTAATTTCTATTTAGTTATTAGTTTTGAATTTTTATAAAGTAATATCCTACGATTTTATTAATATTAACATTAATACTACTTATATTTTACTACTTTTAATCGATTTATTTAAAAACTTATTTTTATATTATTTATTTATACTTATTTTTAATTAAGTTTTTATTTATTTAACGAATATAATATCCGTTTTATTTTTACAGAATCTACCCGATGGCGGCTCTCGAACTACCAGACCACACACAGCGCTTGACGCCAAGTGGGCGTGTCAGGGCTGCCACACGCGAGAAAATATTGTGTTACGCAATCAATGAGCGGGAGTATCCTGATGGGAATTTTGAGATTTCCTAACTTTCTATTGTGCTGTAATTAAATACTATTGTTATTTATGTCCTATTTACTGTATATTTTAATATACTTTTATAATATATGTGTTTAATTGTGTAATTTACGTTTTATGTAAAAAATATATTTAACTATTTTAGGGTTTAATCTTACTTAATTTAATTAATATTATAATTTTAATAAAATATTGTTTTTATTTTATCTAATATTTTCTTGTTATTTATGTTTTTATGGCGATTTACTTAATTTAGTTTATTATTATTAATGCAATTAAATGATTTTTATTATTTCCTAATTTTTATTATTTTAATTTTTTATTTACTAAGGTTAAAACTATTTCTTGATCCGCAGCCCTGGGCGCGTCGGTGGGCGGGGCAGTGAGCGAGACGGATATCGCGCGCGTCGGCCTACTTGTCCTGCTCGCACTCACAGTCTTGTCACTGCGTTATCGGTTTTGATCTACAGAATGTAGTCCGAGTGTTGAAGGTTGTAATTAAGTATTATTAATTCGTTTTTTAATGTTAATTTTAAAGGCTAATTTATATTATGAAAATGTAATTATTTATAATGAACGTTTTTTAGTTGGTTTAATGTTTTAGTTTTCTAATTTTTGATGTTAAAGTTTTCTTATTTACTAGTTTTAATTGTTTTAAACTGATTACAATACTATTTTTATTTATTTAATATTAAGCTCGATTTTAGATTTTATTTTTAGGATATTTTTACTGTTAAATTAAAGTGTTTAATTTATGTACTTTTTAAAAGAGCTAAATTCCCTGTCACCCCTCGGACTATGCGACCGCGGCCATTACTTTATGGGCGGAGTCTCTTATCTGAAGGCTAGTTGTTTGTCTTCTCGGTGAAATAGGGTTATCGATTATTGGATATGTCTAGCAAATGAGCGGAACTAACCTGATGAGAATTTTGAATTTTTTAATTTTTTATTATGTATTATTTTAAAAACTAAGCTTAATTCAAAATGTTTATGTATTATTTGTGTTGTTTATGTGAATACTTTTTATTTTTTCTGTTGTTTTACCGTTTTTTAATATTTATTTGACCGAATTTTAATGAATTGCTAATTGTATACTATTCCAGATTATTAATAATTTGTTTATCCTGAATATGTTTAGAGTAGGTGTGAATTAATTTAGGTAAAAGTATGTTGGTACAAAATAAAACAGGCTATGCAATTAATTCTCGACCGGCGAAAACTTCGTCATTTGCAGCCCTAATTCTCGTGACCTAGTTTCAATCCTGACGTCACGAAAAACTTACGTAGAATTTAAATTACTGCTAAACTACTGAACAGATTTAAATGAAATTTGGTAATTATGTTATTTGCTATTTAGTCTATATTTTATAAGTTTTGTTCTGAGATGCGTTAAATATTAGGGCTGCAATAAGCGAAATTCCTTAACTGGGGGCGTGGCACGGCTTCCGTGTTTTTTCAATATGGAATTTCGCTACTCCTTAAATGCTAAATAAAACTTAAATGACTAACTTAAATTAAACGGGGCTTATTTACTTTAAAATATATAAAAAGAACTACGTCTATATCAAGTTTGGGCTTTCTAGCCTGACTAGAAGCCTGTCAAAATTAAAGTTAAAATTTAGTGTCCTTTTCACTCACAAAAATGTTTATAATTACTACTTAACTTGATACCCGGAGCTGCAAACTGCCGGTGAGGGTGCCCGAGGTTGGTCCGCTGGTCTCCTGCAAATCTAGACCGCGTAGGTCACAGTCTAGATTTTTTAGTATTTTAGGTTTTCCGGCGAAACCACACGCCGGATCACTACCAAATTTTGCACACAGCAGGTACTTGCAGAGTCCCACAGACGAAAATTATAAAAGTCCTAGGTCGACGCTCTAGATTGCGAGTTCCAGGTGTCCTAAGTTTTGGCACTTTTTAAAAGTCGTTTATTTCGCAAACTAAAAGTCCGATTCAAATTTGGAAAACGGCACTATATAGCCCCAGTTGTTCCGCTTCGGGTGGTGTATGCCGCGTTCCTCCCCCGCACTTCCCCGCGCACGCGCCTCTGTGTCCTCTCTTGGTTTTTGGGCTGCTGCTCCTCAACCAATTGCCAGAAAAATCTGGTTTTTTGGGAGAAGCAGCTCAGGAATCTTGCACGTCGTCTGGAGTAAGAAAACGGGGGGGTCGTCGCGACAGATCGCGCGCCGCACGCGTCTGAATGCTGGAAATAGCCGAAAAACCGGGTTTTTCCGCGTTTTTTCCGTGTAAGTTGGTCCGATTTCGACGCGGTTTTCACTGATCCACTAGTCACGTTTTTTCGCGTCGAATGATATATCACACTAAGCACTTTTGCACTTTCGACCGCGTAAACTAAATTTAAACTGCGGAGCGCGTGATTTTGCGACTTGCTCGGGCCACGGTCGGAGCGGAACTGGTTAGGTTAGGTTAGGTTAGGTTAGGTTAGGTTAGGTTAGGTTAGGTTAGGTTAGGTTAGGTTAGGTTAGGTTAGGTTAGGTTAGGTTAGGTTAGGTTAGGTTAGGTTAGGTTAGGTTAGGTTAGGTTAGGTTAGGTTAGGTTAGGTTAGGTTAGGTTAGGTTAGGTTAGGTTCCCCCCGATGGTTGCACGCCTTGTCGTGGCGGTGGGGCTCTAGTAACCGCGGCTTGGACAACCGCGGTGAAGCAAAGAGGCAACCAGGGCCGGCCGGTGTCGCCGCCTGGCCCGAGGAGGGCGCTCCCAGCGGACTGGAGGAGTCCGCTGCGGATGCGCACCGAGGTGGGGCCGCAGAGGAAGAGGCAAGTAGGTATTACGGTGCGCCGCTTGCCCTATCCTCTGCGGCCGAGGACGGATCGCGGGGGGGGGGGGGGGGCTTTCCCTACCCCCCCTGCGAGCTGGCGGGGCCGTTCCGCTTGAACGGCATTGGTGGGGCCGCAGAGGAAGAGGCAAGTAGGTATTACGGAGCGCCGCTTGCCCTATCCTCTGCGGCCGAGGTGTGGTCGGTGGCAGAGCCACAGACCTAATCTGCCACATGGCCTCCAAGTAGCAGACTCGGGGGGCGTCTGCTACAGCCTTGGTGGGGGCCGAGGAGGAGGGCGCACGTGTTGTGCGCCCATCGTGGAGTCTTCGGGCCGCTGGCGGGGTCGCAGATGTGTGTATCGTTCCTGTGGCCCCGTCAATACGCGGCGTGGCGGAAGATGGGGGGGGGGTTTTAGTGGGTATACCGTGGTCTCATTAGCTACGGGAGTCCCACATAACCACTCGGGTCGCCCCCTGCGCCTGGGTGGTATGCGTAATGCATTTCCCCCCTCCGGAAAAAAAAAAAAAAAAAAAAAAAAAAAAAAAAAAAAAAAAAAGGTTAGGTTAGGTTAGGTTAGGTTAGGTTAGGTTAGGTTAGGTTAGGTTAGGTTAGGTTAGGTTAGGTTAGGTTAGGTTAGGTTAGGTTAGGTTAGGTTAGGTTAGGTTAGGTTAGGTTAGGTTAGGTTAGGTTAGGTTAGGTTAGGTTAGGTTAGGTTAGGTTAGGTTAGGTTAGGTTAGGTTAGGTTAGGTTAGGTTAGGTTAGGTTAGGTTAGGTTAGGTTAGGTTAGGTTAGGTTAGGTTAGGTTAGGTTAGGTTAGGTTAGGTTAGGTTAGGTTAGGTTAGGTTAGGTTAGGTTAGGTTAGGTTAGGTTAGGTTAGGTTAGGTTAGGTTAGGTTAGGTTAGGTTAGGTTAGGTTAGGTTAGGTTAGGTTAGGTTAGGTTAGGTTAGGTTAGGTTAGGTTAGGTTAGGTTAGGTTAGGTTAGGTTAGGTTAGGTTAGGTTAGGTTAGGTTAGGTTAGGTTAGGTTAGGTTAGGTTAGGTTAGGTTAGGTTAGGTTAGGTTAGGTTAGGTTAGGTTAGGTTAGGTTAGGTTAGGTTAGGTTAGGTTAGGTTAGGTTAGGTTAGGTTAGGTTAGGTTAGGTTAGGTTAGGTTAGGTTAGGTTAGGTTAGGTTAGGTTAGGTTAGGTTAGGTTAGGTTAGGTTAGGTTAGGTTAGGTTAGGTTAGGTTAGGTTAGGTTAGGTTAGGTTAGGTTAGGTTAGGTTAGGTTAGGTTAGGTTAGGTTAGGTTAGGTTAGGTTAGGTTAGGTTAGGTTAGGTTAGGTTAGGTTAGGTTAGGTTAGGTTAGGTTAGGTTAGGTTAGGTTAGGTTAGGTTAGGTTAGGTTAGGTTAGGTTAGGTTAGGTTAGGTTAGGTTAGGTTAGGTTAGGTTAGGTTAGGTTAGGTTAGGTTAGGTTAGGTTAGGTTAGGTTAGGTTAGGTTAGGTTAGGTTAGGTTAGGTTAGGTTAGGTTAGGTTAGGTTAGGTTAGGTTAGGTTAGGTTAGGTTAGGTTAGGTTAGGTTAGGTTAGGTTAGGTTAGGTTAGGTTAGGTTAGGTTAGGTTAGGTTAGGTTAGGTTAGGTTAGGTTAGGTTAGGTTAGGTTAGGTTAGGTTAGGTTAGGTTAGGTTAGGTTAGGTTAGGTTAGGTTAGGTTAGGTTAGGTTAGGTTAGGTTAGGTTAGGTTAGGTTAGGTTAGGTTAGGTTAGGTTAGGTTAGGTTAGGTTAGGTTAGGTTAGGTTAGGTTAGGTTAGGTTAGGTTAGGTTAGGTTAGGTTAGGTTAGGTTAGGTTAGGTTAGGTTAGGTTAGGTTAGGTTAGGTTAGGTTAGGTTAGGTTAGGTTAGGTTAGGTTAGGTTAGGTTAGGTTAGGTTAGGTTAGGTTAGGTTAGGTTAGGTTAGGTTAGGTTAGGTTAGGTTAGGTTAGGTTAGGTTAGGTTAGGTTAGGTTAGGTTAGGTTAGGTTAGGTTAGGTTAGGTTAGGTTAGGTTAGGTTAGGTTAGGTTAGGTTAGGTTAGGTTAGGTTAGGTTAGGTTAGGTTAGGTTAGGTTAGGTTAGGTTAGGTTAGGTTAGGTTAGGTTAGGTTAGGTTAGGTTAGGTTAGGTTAGGTTAGGTTAGGTTAGGTTAGGTTAGGTTAGGTTAGGTTAGGTTAGGTTAGGTTAGGTTAGGTTAGGTTAGGTTAGGTTAGGTTAGGTTAGGTTAGGTTAGGTTAGGTTAGGTTAGGTTAGGTTAGGTTAGGTTAGGTTAGGTTAGGTTAGGTTAGGTTAGGTTAGGTTAGGTTAGGTTAGGTTAGGTTAGGTTAGGTTAGGTTAGGTTAGGTTAGGTTAGGTTAGGTTAGGTTAGGTTAGGTTAGGTTAGGTTAGGTTAGGTTAGGTTAGGTTAGGTTAGGTTAGGTTAGGTTAGGTTAGGTTAGGTTAGGTTAGGTTAGGTTAGGTTAGGTTAGGTTAGGTTAGGTTAGGTTAGGTTAGGTTAGGTTCCCCCGATGGTTGCACGCCTTGTCGTGGCGGTGGGGCTCTAGTAACCGCGGCTTGGACAACCGCGGTGAAGCAAAGAGGCAACCAGGGCCGGCCGGTGTCGCCGCCTGGCCCGAGGAGGGCGCTCCCAGCGGACTGGAGGAGTCCGCTGCGGATGCGCACCGAGGTGGG
>NC_056417.1:0-2500 GCF_905147365.1 Aricia agestis | reverse complement strand
GGTTAGGTTAGGTTAGGTTAGGTTAGGTTAGGTTAGGTTAGGTTAGGTTAGGTTAGGTTAGGTTAGGTTAGGTTAGGTTAGGTTAGGTTAGGTTAGGTTAGGTTAGGTTAGGTTAGGTTAGGTTAGGTTAGGTTAGGTTAGGTTAGGTTAGGTTAGGTTAGGTTAGGTTAGGTTAGGTTAGGTTAGGTTAGGTTAGGTTAGGTTAGGTTAGGTTAGGTTAGGTTAGGTTAGGTTAGGTTAGGTTAGGTTAGGTTAGGTTAGGTTAGGTTAGGTTAGGTTAGGTTAGGTTAGGTTAGGTTAGGTTAGGTTAGGTTAGGTTAGGTTAGGTTAGGTTAGGTTAGGTTAGGTTAGGTTAGGTTAGGTTAGGTTAGGTTAGGTTAGGTTAGATTAGGTTAGGTTAGGTTAGGTTAGGTTAGGTTAGGTTAGGTTAGGTTAGGTTAGGTTAGGTTAGGTTAGGTTAGGTTAGGTTAGGTTAGGTTAGGTTAGGTTAGGTTAGGTTAGGTTAGGTTAGGTTAGGTTAGGTTAGGTTAGGTTAGGTTAGGTTAGGTTAGGTTAGGTTAGGTTAGGTTAGGTTAGGTTAGGTTAGGTTAGGTTAGGTTAGGTTAGGTTAGGTTAGGTTAGGTTAGGTTAGGTTAGGTTAGGTTAGGTTAGGTTAGGTTAGGTTAGGTTAGGTTAGGTTAGGTTAGGTTAGGTTAGGTTAGGTTAGGTTAGGTTAGGTTAGGTTAGGTTAGGTTAGGTTAGGTTAGGTTAGGTTAGGTTAGGTTAGGTTAGGTTAGGTTAGGTTAGGTTAGGTTAGGTTAGGTTAGGTTAGGTTAGGTTAGGTTAGGTTAGGTTAGGTTAGGTTAGGTTAGGTTAGGTTAGGTTAGGTTAGGTTAGGTTAGGTTAGGTTAGGTTAGGTTAGGTTAGGTTAGGTTAGGTTAGGTTAGGTTAGGTTAGGTTAGGTTAGGTTAGGTTAGGTTAGGTTAGGTTAGGTTAGGTTAGGTTAGGTTAGGTTAGGTTAGGTTAGGTTAGGTTAGGTTAGGTTAGGTTAGGTTAGGTTAGGTTAGGTTAGGTTAGGTTAGGTTAGGTTAGGTTAGGTTAGGTTAGGTTAGGTTAGGTTAGGTTAGGTTAGGTTAGGTTAGGTTAGGTTAGGTTAGGTTAGGTTAGGTTAGGTTAGGTTAGGTTAGGTTAGGTTAGGTTAGGTTAGGTTAGGTTAGGTTAGGTTAGGTTAGGTTAGGTTAGGTTAGGTTAGGTTAGGTTAGGTTAGGTTAGGTTAGGTTAGGTTAGGTTAGGTTAGGTTAGGTTAGGTTAGGTTAGGTCAGGTTAGGTTAGGTTAGGTTAGGTTAGGTTAGGTTAGGTTAGGTTAGGTTAGGTTAGGTTAGGTTAGGTTAGGTTAGGTTAGGTTAGGTTAGGTTAGGTTAGGTTAGGTTAGGTTAGGTTAGGTTAGGTTAGGTTAGGTTAGGTTAGGTTAGGTTAGGTTAGGTTAGGTTAGGTTAGGTTAGGTTAGGTTAGGTTAGGTTAGGTTAGGTTAGGTTAGGTTAGGTTAGGTTAGGTTAGGTTAGGTTAGGTTAGGTTAGGTTAGGTTAGGTTAGGTTAGGTTAGGTTAGGTTAGGTTAGGTTAGGTTAGGTTAGGTTAGGTTAGGTTAGGTTAGGTTAGGTTAGGTTAGGTTAGGTTAGGTTAGGTTAGGTTAGGTTAGGTTAGGTTAGGTTAGGTTAGGTTAGGTTAGGTTAGGTTAGGTTAGGTTAGGTTAGGTTAGGTTAGGTTAGGTTAGGTTAGGTTAGGTTAGGTTAGGTTAGGTTAGGTTAGGTTAGGTTAGGTTAGGTTAGGTTAGGTTAGGTTAGGTTAGGTTAGGTTAGGTTAGGTTAGGTTAGGTTAGGTTAGGTTAGGTTAGGTTAGGTTAGGTTAGGTTAGGTTAGGTTAGGTTAGGTTAGGTTAGGTTAGGTTAGGTTAGGTTAGGTTAGGTTAGGTTAGGTTAGGTTAGGTTAGGTTAGGTTAGGTTAGGTTAGGTTAGGTTAGGTTAGGTTAGGTTAGGTTAGGTTAGGTTAGGTTAGGTTAGGTTAGGTTAGGTTAGGTTAGGTTAGGTTAGGTTAGGTTAGGTTAGGTTAGGTTAGGTTAGGTTAGGTTAGGTTAGGTTAGGTTAGGTTAGGTTAGGTTAGGTTAGGTTAGGTTAGGTTAGGTTAGGTTAGGTTAGGTTAGGTTAGGTTAGGTTAGGTTAGGTTAGGTTAGGTTAGGTTAGGTTAGGTTAGGTTAGGTTAGGTTAGGTTAGGTTAGGTTAGGTTAGGTTAGGTTAGGTTAGGTTAGGTTAGGTTAGGTTAGGTTAGGTTAGGTTAGGTTAGGTTAGGTTAGGTTAGGTTAGGTTAGGTTAGGTTAGGTTAGGTTAGGTTAGGTTAGGTTAGGTTAGGTTAGGTAGGTTAGGTTAGGTTAGGTTAGGTTAGGTTAGGTTAGGTTAGGTTAGGTTAGGTTAGGTTAGGTTAGGTTAGGTTAGGTTAGGTTAGGTTAGGTTAGGTTAGGTTAGGTTAG